>NC_074671.1:3613888-3622047 GCF_029448725.1 Salvelinus fontinalis
TATTCCATCTAGTCCAGCTAGTCCATCTATTCCATCTAGTCCATCTAGTCCAGCTAGTCCAGCTTGTCCATCTAGTCCATCTATTCCATCTAGTCCAGTTAGTCCTGCTAGTCCATCTATTCCATCTAGTCCAGCTAGTCCATCTATTCCATCTAGTCCAGCTAGTCCATCTAGTCCTGCTAGTCCAGCTAGTACATCTATTCTATCTAGTCCAGCTAGTCCATCTATTCCATCTAGTCCATCTAGTCCATCTAGTCCAGCTAGTCCATCTAGTCCATCTAGTCCTGCTAGTCCAGCTAGTCCATCTAGTCCAGCTAGTCCATCTTGTCCAGCTAGTCCATCTAGCCCAGCTAGTTTATCTAGTCCATCTAGTCCAGCTAGTCCAGCTAGTCCATCTAGTCCAGCTAGTCCAGCTAGTCCATCTATTCTATCTAGTCCAGCTAGTCCATCTATTCCATCTATTCCATCTATTCCAGCTAGTCCAACTAGTCCTGCTAGTCCAGCTAGTCCATCTATTCTATCTAGTCCAGCTAGTCCATCTATTCCATCTAGTCCAGCTAGTCCATCTAGTCCATCTAGTCCAGCTAGTCCATCTAGTCCATCTAGTCCTGCTAGTCCAGCTAGTCCATCTAGTCCAGCTAGTCCATCTAGTCCATCTAGTCCAGCTAGTCCATCTAGTCCAGCTAGTCCATCTAGTCCATCTAGTCCATCTAGTCCAGCTAGTCCATCTAGTCCTGCTAGTCCAGCTAGTCCAGCTAGTCCAGCTAGTCCAGCTAGTCCATCTAGTCCAGCTAGTCCAGCTAGCCCATCTAGTCCTGCTAGTCCATCTAGTCCAGCTAGTCCATCTATTCCATCTAGTCCATCTAGTCCATCTAGTCCATCTAGTCCAGCTAGTCCATCTAGTCCATCTAGTCCTGCTAGTCCAGCTAGTCCATCTATTCCATCTATTCCATCTAGTCCTGCTAGTCCATCTATTCCAGCTAGTCCAGCTAGTCCATCTATTCCATCTAGTCCAGCTAGTCCATCTAGTCCATCTAGTCCTGCTAGTCCAGCTAGTCCATCTATTCTATTTAATCCAGCTAGTCCAGCTATTCCATCTAGTCCATCTAGTCCAGCTAGTCCATCTATTCCATCTAGTCCAGCTAGTCCATCTATTCCATCTAGTCCATCTAGTCCATCTAGTCCAGCTAGTCCATCTAGTCCATCTATTCCATCTAGTCCAGCTAGTCCTGCTAGTCCATCTATTCCATCTAGTCCAGCTAGTCCATCTATTCCATATAGTCCAGCTAGTCCATCTAGTCCTGCTAGTCCAGCTAGTCCATCTATTCTATCTAGTCCAGCTAGTCCATCTAGTCCATCTAGTCCTGCTAGTCCAGCTAGTCCATCTAGTCCATCTAGTCCTGCTAGTCCTGCTAGTCCATCTATTCCAGCTAGTCCAGCTAGTCCATCTATTCAATCTAGTCCAGCTAGTCCATCTAGTCCATCTAGTCCTGCTAGTCCAGCTAGTCCATCTATTCTATCTAATCCAGCTAGTCCAGCTATTCCATCTAGTCCATCTAGTCCATCTAGTCCAGCTAGTCCATCTATTCCATCTAGTCCAGCTAGTCCATCTATTCCATCTAGTCCATCTAGTCCAGCTAGTCCATCTAGTCCATCTATTCCATCTAGTCCAGCTAGTCCTGCTAGTCCATCTATTCCATCTAGTCCAGCTTGTCCATCTATTCCATCTAGTCCAGCTAGTCCATCTAGTCCTGCTAGTCCAGCTAGTCCATCTAGTCTATCTAGTCCAGCTAGTCCATCTAGTCCATCTAGTCCAGCTAGTCCATCTAGTCCATCTAGTCCTGCTAGTCCAGCTAGTCCATCTAGTCCAGCTAGTCCATCTAGTCCAGCTAGTCCAGCTAGTCCAGCTAGTCCAGCTGTCCATCTAGTCCTGCTAGTCCAGCTAGTCCATCTAGTCCAGCTAGTCTATCTAGTCCATCTAGTCCAGCTAGTCCAGCTAGTCCATCTAGTCCATCTAGTCCTGCTAGTCCATCTATTCAATCTAGTCGATCTATTCCATCTAGTCCATCTAGTCCTGCTAGTCCAGCTAGTCCATCTAGTCCAGCTAGTCCATCTAGTCCATCTAGTCCTGCTAGTCCAGCTAGTCCATCTATTCTATCTAGTCCAGCTAGTCCATCTATTCAATCTAGTCGATCTATTCCATCTAGTCCATCTAGTCCTGCTAGTCCAGCTAGTCCATCTAGTCCAGCTAGTCCATCTAGTCCAGCTAGTCCATCTAGTCCAGCTAGTCCAGCTAGTCCATCTAGTCCTGCTAGTCCAGCTAGTCCATATATTCTATCTAGTCCAGCTAGTCCATCTATTCCATCTAGTCGATCTATTCCATCTATTTCATCTAGTCAATCTATTCCATCTATTCTATCTAGTCAATCTATTCCATCTATTCCATCTAGTCGATCTATTCCACCTAGTCCATCTAGTTCAGCTAGTCCATCTATTATATCTAGTCCAGCTAGTCCATCTATTCCATCTAGTCGATCTATTCCACCTAGTCCATCTAGTCCAGCTAGTCCATCTATTCTATCTAGTCCAGCTAGTCCATCTATTCCATCTAGTCCAGCTTGTCCGTCTATTCCATCTAGTCCAGCTAGTCCATCTATTCCACCTAGTCCAGCTAGTCCATCTAGTCCTTCTGTTTCAACTCTGAGCCAACCCTGAAAATCCAATGAACATAATCCAAAAATCTACATCAAAATGTGTTTAACGCCAACGTTAGAGAACACATAGAGACACTAATGAAGAGGTTCCATCCTGAAAGTTAAATACAGTGTCTTGTCAATGGAAATGTTACAAACGTCCACTTTGGCAAGATCTAAAGATCGAGACCTCATAATACCTTGATTTAAAGGTACAGGGGAACATTAGACCTCAGTATACATTGATATAAAGGTACAGGGGAACATTATACCTCATTATACCTTGATATAAAGGTACATGGGAACTTTAGACCTCTACATTATACCTTGATATAAAGGTACAGGGGAACATTAGACCTCATTATAACTTGATATAAAGGTACAGGGGAACATTAGACCTCTACATTATACCTTGATATAAAGGTACAGGGGAACATTAGACCTCATTATACCTTGAAATAAAGGTACAGGGGAATATTAGACCTCATTATACCTTGATATAAAGGTACAGGGGAACATTAGACCTCCATATTATACCTTGATATAAAGGTATAGGGGAACATTAGACATCATTATACCTTGATATAAAGGTACAGGGGAACATTAGACCTCTGCATTATACCTTGATATAAAGGTACAGGGGAACATTAGACCTCATTATACCTTGATATAAAGGTACAGGGGAACATTAGACCTCATTATACCTTGATATAAAGGTACAGGGGAACATTAGACCTCTGCATTATACCTTGATATAAAGGTACAGGGGAACATTAGACCTCATTATACCTTGATATAAAGGTACAGGTGAACATTAGACCTCCATATTATACCTTGATATAAAGGTACAGGTGAACATTAGACCTCCATATTATACCTTGATATAAAGGTATAGGGGAACATTAGACCTCATTATACCTTGATATAAAGGTACAGGGGAACATTAGACCGCATTATACCTTGATATAAAGGTACAGGGGACCATTCTACCTTGTTATGCACTGCTTTCTTCTGCTCCAACTCTACCACAGTCTGTCCCATGATTCCACAATTCAACATTTAATTCAATTTAAATAATGTAATGCTAGTACTTTAATAAGTCTATCAACCTTCGATGAGTGTTAGAGTCTCACTGAAACCAAACCACGTTGTTCTCCCAGCACGTCACTTTTTAAAATCTTTGGTAAAAATGTTTAGTCTTTATACTTTATGTATTTTTTGTGTTCTATTATATTCTGTGAGTATTTCATCATTTTCCAGAAGCATCGCTAGCGATAATGTGCAGAAGATGTTTAACCTCTATTTCTTCACAAACCCAGATCCGGGAGCACCCCCATCAGTAAAAAAACTGACTAGCATAGCCTAGCCTAGCGTCACAATTAAATGCCAGCATCTAAATATCATTAAATCACAAGTCCAAGACACCAGATGAAAGATACACATCTTGTGAATCCAGCCATCATTTCTGATTTTTAAAATGTTTTACAGGGAAGACACAATATGTAAATCTATTAGCTAAACACGTTAGCAAAAGACACAACCTTTTTTTCCACCATTTTTTTCCTGCATAGGTAGCTATCACAATTTCGACCAAATAAAGATATAAATTGCCACCCAACCAAGAAACAATTTAATCAGATGACAGTCTGATAACATATTTATTGTATAGCATATGTTTTGTTAGAAAAATGTGCATATTTCAGGTATAAATCATAGTTTACCATTGCAGCCACCATCACAACTCTCACCAAAGCAACTAGAATAACTACAGAGACCATTGTGTATTACCTAAATACTCATCATAAAAAATTTATGAAAAATACACAGCGTACAGCAAATGAAAGACAAAGATCTTGTGAATCCAGCCAATATTTTAGATTTTTTAAGTGTTTTACAGCGAAAACACAATATAGCATTATATTAGTTTACTACAATAGCCAACCACACCGCAGCATTGATTCATGCACGTTAGCGATAGCGAATAAACCAGCAAAAGATATAACATTTTTGACTAACCTTCTCAAAACTTCATCAGATGACAGTCCTATAACATCATATTACACAATACATATAGAGTTTGTTCGAAAATGTGCATATTTAGCGGCACAAATCGTGGTTATACAATGAGAAAAGTAGCCAGGCTGCCAACAATATGTCGGGAGAAATCTTGGGAGAGGCACGTAATCTAATCGATAACTAATCATAAACTTGACTAAAAAATACAGGTTGGACAGCAAATGAAAGATACATTAGTTCTTAATGCAATCGCTGTGTTAGATTTTTAAAATTAACGCTACTACAACATACAGCGTGCGTTAAAACGAGACCGCACCTAGATTAATGGCAGAATATGAGTTCTACATTTTTCAACAGAACAACGAATTAACATCATATATAGTTCTTACGATTTGATGAGCTTCCATCAGAATCTTGGGCAAGGTGTCCTTTGTCCAAAATAATTGTTGCTTGGTTGTAGATTGTCCTCTTCAACGTTCGAATTAGCAGTAAACATTAGCCATGTGGCAAAGACGTGTCCGACTCACTAAAATGCAGCACAAATAAATATCCGAAAATCGCAATATACCGATATAAACTGATATAACTCGGTTTAACCTCTAACGCCTCACAAACCCGTATCCGGGAGCACCCCCATCAAAAAAGCTGACTAGCATAGCCTAGCCTAAAGCCACAGGGATATCATATAATAAAATGTTCATGAAATCACAAGTCCAAGACACCAAATGAAAGATACACATCTTGTGAATCCAGCCATTATTTCTGATTTTTAAAATGTTTTACAGGAAAGACACAATATGTAAATCTATTAGCTAACCACGTTAGCAAAAGACACCACTGCTTTACTCCACCATTTTTTTACTCCATCAGTAGCTATCCCAAATTCGACCAAATAAAGATATAAATAGCCACTAACCAAGAAACAACCTCATCAGATGACAGTCCGATAACATATTTATTGTGTAGCATATGTTTTGTTAGAAAAATGTGCAAATGTCAGGTATAAATCATAGTTTACCATTGCAGCCACTATCACAACTCTCACCAAAGCGACTAGAATAACTACAGAGACCATTGTGTATTAGCTAATTACTCATCATAAAACATTTCTTAAAAATACACATCATACAGCAGATGAAAGACACAGATCTTGTGAATCCAGACAATATTTCAGATTTTCTAAGTGTTTTACAGCGAAAACACAATATAGCGTTATATTAGCTTACCACAATAGCAAACATCACAACAGCATTGATTCAAGGCAAAAATAGCGATAACGTATAAACCACCAAAATATATTAATTTTTTCACTAACCTTCTCAGAATTCTTCAGATGACAGTCCTATAACATCATATTACACAATGCATATAGAGTTTGTTCGAAAATGTGCATATTTAGCGGCACAAATCGTGCTTAGACAATGTGATTAGTGTCCAAAACCTCAAGCAATCTGTCCGGCGCCATCTTGGAGAGCCACCTAATTCTAATCGAAAACTATTCATAAACTTGACAAAAAAAATACAGGTTGGACAGCAATTGAAAGACAAATTAGTTCTTAATGCAATCGCTGGGTTACATTTTTAAAAATAACGTTACTTCAAGCATACAGCGTACGCTAAAGCGAAACGCACCGAAATTCATGGCGGAAATATTATTTGACATTTGTCAACCGAACAACGAATTATCAGCATAAATAATTCTTACTTTTTGATGAACTCTCATCAGAATCTTGGGAAAGGTGTCCTTTGTCCAAAAGAATCGTTGCTAGTTTGGAGAACGTCCTCTTCAACGTTGCAATTAGCAGTAAACAATAGCATGAGAGAGAGAGATACCCAACCCCCTAGAACGCCAGAAAATGAAATACGCGAAAATCGCAATATACTGACATAAACTGATATAATTCGGTTAAAAATAACAAGATTATGATGTCTTTAAAGCCTATATCGAATAAAAACAGAGCTGGATATATCTCAGGGCTATAACCGGAGCTTTCTAGAACGACAGCCAGAGCTCCTTTCTGCGTCAGGGCGAAGAGAAGAAAGGGGGCACCCCACGTTGCCAGCCCATTTATAAGCTCTCAGATCTGCCTAGCAACTCCATTTCAATTCTCACTATTCGCTGACACCCAGGGGAAGACGTATGCAGTGCATCTCAACCAATAGAAGACAGGCAAATTTATAAACAGATCTCAGAACACCCAGCAGATTTCAGCATTCTCACATCCTCATAGGAAAATTGCTCTAAGTCCAGTTCTGTTTTACTCACAGATATAATTCAAACGGTTTTAGAAACTAGAGAGTGTTTTCTATCCAATAGTAATACTAATATGCATATTGTACGAGCAAGAATTGAGTACGAGGCAGTTTAATTTGGGAACGAAATTATTACAAAGTGCAAACAGCACCCCCTATTGAGAAGAAGTTGGCGCAGCGTGTTCTCTAAGCGTGGGCGAGAACACTGCCCAATGTAATGTACGAGATGAAGGATTCCTTATGTTGCATCGACAACAGTGGGCATTTCGTTTCTAATGACGACCATGGTCTTCATTCGGCAGGAAGTGTAGAGGTATCCTCAACTGGCCGGTGTTTGTTTTTTTGTTGAGAGGGCAGGACAACTGCAATATTTAAATGCTTTCGTTCTCAGAGTACAGTTTCCATCATGTTAGAACCTGGTATTAACGGGGCTTCTGTTCCATCATGTTAGAACCAGGTTCTCATGGGATCTCATGGGTTTCTCATGGTTTCTCATGATTTCTCATGGTTTCTCATGATTTCTCTATGTTCTCTCACGGTTTCTCATGGTTTCTTATGATTTCTCATGGTTTCTCATGGGTTCTCATGGGTTTGTCATGGTTTCTCATGATTTCTCACGGTTTCTCATGTCTAATTCAGTTTCTTGTTTTTCTTTGTGCCTTTTGTAAATGAGCAATGAGGTGTCACCATTAGATTATTTTTCTAGTCATGTTTTTTTATGTTATCATGTTAGAATCAGGTATAAACGGGGCTTCTGTTCCATCATGTTAGAACCAGGTATAAACGGGGCTTCTGTTCCATCATGTTAGAACCAGGTATAAACGGGGCTTCTGTTCCATCATGTTAGAACCTGGTATAAACGGGGCTTCTGTTCCATCATGTTAGAACCAGGTATAAACGGGGCTTCTGTTCCATCATGTTAGAACCAGGTATAAACGGGGCTTCTGTTCCATCATGTTAGAACCTGGTATAAACGGGGCTTCTGTTCCATCATGTTAGAACCAGGTTTAAATGGGGCTTCTGGTCCATCATGTTAGAACCAGGTATAAACGAGGCTTCTGTTCCATCATGTTAGAACCAGGTATAAACGAGGCTTCTGTTCCATCGTCAGATCAGTCTGTCAATCAGTAAAAGCTGTGAATACTTTCATGATCATGAGTAACAAATTATTTTTTCTAACATTACTGCATTTCAGAT
>NC_074671.1:3622962-3640462 GCF_029448725.1 Salvelinus fontinalis
CTTGCACTAGCCCACGCCAATGGCATGTACCAGATGCTCAGCAGGCTCTGCTCACACTTACTGGCCTGAGGCCACACCGCACGACCAACAACATTGGACACTTTATGGAACCCAAAGCCTTCACTATCTCATCCTGGAATATCCAAGGCCTGAGGTCATCTGCCTTTGGCATAAAGAGCAGGAATACTAAAACTCTTTAACATCATCCTTAGCTCTGGCATCTTTCCCAATATTTGGAGCCCACGACTGATCCCCCCCCGATCCACAAAAGTGGAGAGAAATTTGACCCCAATAATTACCGTGGGATATGCACCAAAAGCAACCTTGGGAAAATCCTCAGCATTTTCATTAACAGCAAACTCGTACATTTCCTCAGTGAAAACTATGTACTGAGCAAATGTCAAATTGTCTTTTTACCAAATTATCGTACGACAGACCACGTGTTCTCTCTGCACACCCTAATTGACAAACAAACAAACCAAAACAAAGGCAAAGTCTTTTCATGCTTTGTTGATTTCAAAAAGGGTCTGCTACACAAATTAATGGAAAGTGGTGTTGGGGGAAAAACATATGACATTATAAAATCCATGTTCACAAACAACAAGTGTGTGGTTAAAATAGGCCAAAAACACACACATTTCTTCCCACAGGGCCGTGGGGTGAGAAGGGGATGCAGCTTAAGCCCCACCCTCTTCAACATATATATCAACGAATTGGCGAGGGCACTAGAAGAGTTTGCAGCACCCGGCCTTTGCTGATGATCTGATGCTTCTGTCACCAACCAAGGAGGGCCTACATTAGCACCTAGATCTTCTGCACAGATTCTGCCAGACCTGGGCACTGACAGTAAATCTTAGTAAGACAGAAATAATAGTGTTCCAAAAAAGGTCCAGTCGCCAGGACCACAAATACAAATTCCATCTAGACACCATTGCCTGAGAACACAAAAAACTATACAGACCTTTGCCTAAACATCAGCGCCACAGGTAACTTCCACAAAGCTGTGAACGATCTGAGAGACAAGGCAAGAAGGGCATTCTATGCCATCAAAAGGAACATAAAATTCAAAATACCAATTAGGATCTGGCTAAAAATACAAATAAATTATAGAACCAATTGTCGTTAATGGTTGTGAGGTCTGGGGTCCGCTCACCAACCAAAAATTCACAAAATGGGAACAAACTCCTTTTTTTCCACCTTTATTTAACCAGGTAGGCTGGTTGAGAACAAGTTCTCATTTACAACTGCGACCTTTTGAGACTCTGCATATAGAATTCTGAAAAAATATTCTCTGTGTACAACGTAGAACACCAAATAATGCATGGAGAGAAGAAATAGGCCGATATTATCAATTCCAGAAAAGAGCTGGATCGGCGTCCTGTCAACGGGACAGTTATGTCAAGATCGCAGATTTTAGAGTAACAACAAATGTCTGTACATAGAAGTGTCTTGAAAGCTAAAAGTATTGTTAACATAACTGCTCTGTCCAATTTGCAGTAGCTATGTAACGGCTTTCTTCCTGGGATGAAGGAGAGGACCAAAATGCAGCGCGGCTAGTGTTCAACATGATTTAATAAAGAAGAGACAATAACGTGAACACTATACAAAATACAAAATAACAAATGTGAAAACCGAAACAGTCCTATCTGGTGCAGAACACAAAGACAGAAGACAACCACCCACAATCCCCAACACAAAACAAGCCACCTATATATGATTCTCAATCAGGGACAACGATTGACAGATGCCTCTGATTGAGAACCATATTAGGCTGAACACAGAAACAGACAAACTAGACACACAACATAGAATGCCCACCCAGCTCACGTCCTGACCAACACTAAACAAGCAAAACACACAAGAACTATGGTCAGGACGTGACAAGCTATTACTGCGAAAAAATGTCATGCTATTATTTGAGGAGAGCTCCTAACAACAAAATAGTTTTTTCACGGGATAGGTTTGATAAATTCACCTCTGAAGGTGAAATGTGTACTTACATTCTGAAATCTTGCTCTGATTTATCATCCAAAGGGTCCCAGAGATAACATGAAGTGTCGTTTTGCACGATAACATCATTTTTCATATCCTAAAAAGGTCCATATAGCACGCACGATCGATTTTGTATTTCCACTCGTTCAATTTGCAAAGAAAGGAATCTGTGAAAATGTCGTAAAATGTCGCTACTAACCTTGTACGACAGCATCCCTTTTCATTTTGGTCAAAAATTGTAAGAATATTCAGAGTTATGAAGTTATGAAAACTGTTTGTTTAGCAAATGTTGAACTTATAATATGGCTACTAATACAGGAAAAAATAAATCAAAGTCCAAGTGAACAGATTTGACGATATTTTTGCAGAAAAATAGAATATGAATGCGAATGTCTCCTTCACAATTTGCCCAAATGTACCTGGGGACACACTAAAAGTCTTGTTGTTCACTCATACTTCAAGTTATCCATCTGAAACTTTGCACATTCACTGCTGCCATCTTGTGGACACTATCGGAATTACAACCAGAGTGAAGGCTAGAACTATGACCTTTCTCTTGCATTTCATAGATGGTGGTAAAAAAAAACACTGGTTAGTATTTTCTTTGTATTTTCTTCTACCAGATCTATTGTGTTATATTCTCCTACATTCCACAAACTTCAAAGTGGAAACGTCAAAGTGTTTCCTTTCAAATGGTACCAGGAATATACACATCCTTGCTTCAGGGCTTGAGCTACAGGCAGTTAGATTTGGGTCCTTTTAGGTGAACATTTAAAAAAAGGAGGCAATCCCTAGGAAGAACTGACCCTGTATATAGTCAACTTACCCCAATACATAAAAATTTAAATTCTACAACCACCTAAAAGGAAGCGATTCCCAAACCTTTCATAACAAAGCCCTCACCTACAGAGAGATGAACCTGGAGAAGAGTCCCCTAAGCAAGCTGGTCCTGAGGCTCTGTTCACAAACACGAACAGACCCCACAGAGCCCCAGGACAGAAACACAATTAGACCCAATCAAATCATAAGAAAACAAAAAAAGAATTACTTGACACATCGGAATACCGGATCACTGTGACTGACCCAAACTTAAGGAAATCTTTGACTATGTACAGACTCAGTGAGCATAGCCTTGCTATTGAGAAAGGCCGCCGTAGGCAGACATGGCTCTCAAGAGAAGACAGGCTATGTGCACACTGCCCTCAAAATGAGGTGGAAACTGAGCTGAACTTCCTAACCTCCTGCCAAATGTATGACCATATTAGAGACACATATTTCCCTCAGATTACACAGATCCACAAAGAATTAGAAAACAAATCCAATTTTGATAAACTCCCATATCTACTGGGTGAAATACCACAGTGTGTCATCACAGCAGCAAGATTTGTGACCTGTTGCCACAAGAAAAGGGCAACCAGTGAAGAACAAACACCATTGTAAATACAACCCATATTTATGTTTATTTATTTTCCCTTTTGTACTTTAACTATTTGTACATCGTTACAACACTGTATATATACATAATATGACATTTGAAATGTCTTTATTCTTTTGGGACTTCTGTGAGTGTAATGTTTATCGTTCATTTTTATTGGTTATTTCACTTTTGTATATTAACTACTTCACTTGCTTTGGCAATGTATACATATGTTTCCCATGCCAATAAAGCCCCTTGAAATGAATTGAGAGAGAGAGAGAGAGAGGAGACAGAGAGGGAGACAGAGAGGGAGACGGGGGTCTACGGAGCGGCTAAGTGAACAGGATTAATAGTTTGTCCCAGATATTCCCGATACATTTTATAGTTGTATAATATAATAATATAATTGTATAGCCATACTACATTTAACCAGGACTCTGTAGTGTTCAGCCTCCTCTCTGTAGTGTTCAGCTTCCTCTCTGTAGTGTTCAACTTCCTCTCTGTAGTGTTCAGCTTCCTCTCTGTAGTGTTCAACTTCCTCTCTGTAGTGTTCAACTTCCTCTCTGTAGTGTTCAGCTTCCTCTCTGTAGTGTTCAACTTCCTCTCTGTAGTGTTCAGCTTCCTCTCTGTAGTGTTCAGCGTCCTCTCTGTAGTGTTCAGCGTCCTCTCTGTAGTGTTCAACTTCCTCTCTGTAGTGTTCAGCTTCCTCTCTGTAGTGTTCAGCTTCCTCTTTCTAGTGTTCAACTTCCTCTCTGTAGTGTTCAGCTTCCTCTCTGTAGTGGTCAGCTTCCTCTCTGTAGTGTTCAGCTTCCTCTCTGTAGTGTTCAGCTTCCTCTCTGTAGTGTTCAGCTTCCTCTCTGTAGTGTTCAGCTTCCTCTCTGTAGTGTTCAGCTTCCTCTCTGTAGTGTTCAGCGTCCTCTCTGTAGTGTTCAGCGTCCTCTCTGTAGTGTTCAACTTCCTCTCTGTAGTGTTCAGCTTCCTCTCTGTAGTGTTCAGCTTCCTCTTTCTAGTGTTCAACTTCCTCTCTGTAGTGTTCAGCTTCCTCTCTGTAGTGTTCAACTTCCTCTCTGTAGTGTTCAGCTTCCTCTCTGTAGTGTTCAGCTTCCTCTCTGTAGTGTTCAACTTCCTCTCTGTAGTGTTCAGCTTCCTCTCTGTAGTGTTCAGCTTCCTCTCTGTAGTGTTCAGCGTCCTCTCTGTAGTGTTCAGCGTCCTCTCTGTAGTGTTCAGCTTCCTCTCTGTAGTGTTCAGCTTCCTCTCTGTAGTGTTCAGCGTCCTCTCTGTAGTGTTCAACTTCCTCTCTGTAGTGTTCAGCGTCCTCTCTGAAGTGTTCAACTTCCTCTCTGTAGTGGTCAGCTTCCTCTCTGTAGTGGTCAGCTTCCTCTCTGTAGTGTTCAGCTTCCTCTCTGTAGTGTTCAACTTCCTCTCTGTAGTGTTCAGCTTCCTCTCTGTAGTGTTCAGCTTCCTCTCTGTAGTGTTCAACTTCCTCTCTGTAGTGTTCAGCGTCCTCTCTGAAGTGTTCAGCTTCCTCTCTGTAGTGTTCAGCTTCCTCAGTGACACTCATGATGAGCTGCTCCCTGATTAGTCGGGATCCAGATCACAGTGATTGATTGGTAGCGGTTTATTGATCAATATCACAGCATTACAGTCTGACGGAATCTAATGCTTCAGAGTATTAAGAGCGTCTCCTGGATAAGTAATTTTAGACTAATGTACCGCATCACAAAGTTAGACACCGGCCTGGATGGACTGGAGGATATGGGGCGTTTGTAGATGTTTTTGATATAGAAAAGTTGCTAGCTACCCCCCCCCTCCTCCTCATCCTCCTAACCCTCCTCCTCCTCATCGTCTTCTTCATCATCATCACCATCGTCAGTGTTTATTACCCCATTAAGACAGCTCTGTGAAGTCTGTCTGACGGACAAAGACAGCTCTGTGAAGTCTGTTTGACGGACAAAGACAGCTCTGTGAAGTCTGTCTGACGGACAAAGACAGCTCTGTGAAGTCTGTTTGACGGACAAAGACAGCTCTGTGAAGTCTGTTTGAGGGACAAAGACAGCTCTGTGAAGTCTGTCTGACGGACAAAGACAGCTCTGTGAAGTATGTTTGAGGGACAAAGACAGCTCTGTGAAGAATGTCTGAGGGACAAAGACAGCTCTGTGAAGTATGTTTGAGGGACAAAGACAGCTCTGTGAAGTCTGTCTGATGGACAAAGACAGCTCTGTGAAGTATGTCTGAGGGACAAAGACAGCTCTGTGAAGTCTGTCTGACGGACAAAGACAGCTCTGTGAAGTCTGTCTGACGGACAAAGACAGCTCTGTGAAGTATGTCTGAGGGACAAAGACAGCTCTGTGAAGTATGTCTGAGGGACAAAGACAGCTCTGTGAAGTATGTCTGAGGGACAAAGACAGCTCTGTGAAGTATGTCTGAGGGACAAAGACAGCTCTGTGAAGTCTGTCTGACGGACAAAGCAGCTACACCACCATATTAACCCAGAGTGGAAAAATACATTAATGCCTCCAGTGTGTGTGTGTGTGTGTGTGTGTGTGTGTGTGTGTGTGTGTGTCTGTGTGTGTGTGTGTGTGTGTGTGTGTGTGTGTGTGTGTGTGTGTGTGTGTGTGTGTGTGTGTGTGTGTGTGTGTGTGTGTGTGTGTGTGTGTGTGTGTTTAGAAGAAGTGCTGCTGTAAAGAGCCCATCAGGGATCGACCAGTCACTGACCCCTGTCTCTCCGACTGTGAGGAGACGACTCTACAGTGTGGGGGACCAGTAGAACACAGCACAGAAGACCATTGTACTAACGTCTTCTCTCTGAATCTAGAGCCTTCCTACATATATACACAAGGTTAGAACCTTACTACGTCTCTCTGAATAGTCATAGTTCTGCGTATTCTGTTACACGTTTCAAGTTGTATTAGTCGTACGTACAGGACACACGCTGTATATCGTTACAACCAAACGCTTACTTCCTGGTTAGTTCTTTAACAAACACTTACTTCCTGGTTAGTTCTTTAACAAACGCTTACTTCCTGGTTAGTTCTTTAACAAACGCTTACTTCCTGGTTAGTTCTTTAACAAACGCTTACTTCCTGGTTAGTTCTTTAACAAACGCTTACTTCCTGGTTAGTTCTTTAACAAACGCTTACTTCCTGGTTAGTTCTTTAACAAACGCTTACTTCCTGGTTAGGTCTTTAACAAACGCTTACTTCCTGGTTAGTTCTTTAACAAACGCTTACTTCCTGGTTAGTTCTTTAACAAACGCTTACTTCCTGGTTAGTTCTTTAACAAACGCTTACTTCCTGGTTAGTTCTTTAACAAACGCTTACTTCCTGGTTAGTTCTTTAACAAACGCTTACTTCCTGGTTAGTTCTTTAACAAACACTTACTTCCTGGTTAGTTCTTTAACAAACGCTTACTTCCTGGTTAGTTCTTTAACAAACGCTTACTTCCTGGTTAGTTCTTTAACAAACGCTTACTTCCTGGTTAGTTCTTTAACAAACGCTTACTTCCTGGTTAGTTCTTTAACAAACACTTACTTCCTGGTTAGTTCTTTAACAAACGCTTACTTCCTGGTTAGTTCTTTAACAAACGCGGCAACACTAAGAAATACTACAGCGATAATCTAGCCAGCCCTGGCGGCTCTTAACACCGTACGATAAACGCTTTTGTCTTTAGTACGTTACACAGAGACAGGTTGTAGGCTGACGGTATCGCTCGCAGTTCCAGGTGATCACAACACAGGCTGCCAGTGGCTCACTAATTGAGGGAAGACGAGCTGATAGAAATGGCTGGAATGGAATTATATGGAATGGTATCGAACGCGTCAAATACATGGTTTCTAATTGGTTGACGCCGTTCCGTCCACTCCATTTCAGACGTTACTACGAGCCGTCCTCCCCTCAACAGCCTCCTGTGCTACACCAACACGGGGGTTCTGGTTCCACTTATGGACGGGGTCTTTATTAAGAGCAATTGCTATTTGCTAGTCAGCTGAATCACTGCTTTCACCTTTCTGTTTTAGTAATCTGCCCGCTGGCTCCAAAAGGCTAGGTACCTTCCAGCGTCATTCATACTACTAACCAGGCTAGGTACCTTCCAGGGTCATTATTATTAACCAGGCTAGGTACCTTCCAGGGTCATTCATACTACTAACCAGACTAGGTACCTTTCAGGGTCATTCATACTATTTACCAGGCTAGGTACCTTCCAGAGTCATTCATACTACTAACCAGGCTAGGTAGCTTCCAGGGTCATTCATACTACTAACCAGGCTAGCTACCTTCCAGGGTCATTCATACTACTAACCAGGCTAGGTACCTTCCAGGGTCATTCATACTACTAACCAGGCTAGGTACCTTCCAGGGTCATTATTATTAACCAGGCTAGCTACCTTCCAGGGTCATTCATACTACCAACCAGGCTAGGTACCTTCCTGGGTCATTCATACTACTAACCAGGCTAGGTACCTTCCAGGATCATTCATACTATTTACCAGGCTAGGTACCTTCCACGGTCATTCATACTACTAACCAGGCTAGGTACCTTCCAGGATCATTCATACTACTAACCAGGCTAGCTACCTTCCAGGGTCATTCATACTACTAACCAGGCTAGGTACCTTCCAGGGTCATTATTATTAACCAGGCTAGGTACCTTCCAGGGTCATTCATACTATTTACCAGGCTAGGTACCTTCCAGGGTCATTCATACTACTAACCAGGCTAGGTACCTTCCAAGGTCATTCATACTATTAACCAGACTAGGTACCTTCCAAGGTCATTCATACTACTAACCAGGCTAGCTACCTTCCAGGGTCATTCATACTACTAACCAGGCTAGGTACCTTGAAGGGTCATTCATACTACTAACCAGGCTAGCTACCTTCCAGGGTCATTCATACTACTAACCAGGCTAGCTACCTTCCAGGGTCATTCATACTACTAACCAGGCTAGGTACCTTCCAGGGTCATTCATACTACTAACCAGGCTAGGTACCTTCCAGGATCATTCATACTATTTACCAGGCTAGGTACCTTCCACGGTCATTCATACTACTAACCAGGCTAGGTACCTTCCAGGATCATTCATACTACTAACCAGGCTAGGTACCTTCCAGGGTCATTCATACTACTAACCAGGCTAGGTACCTTCCAGGGTCATTATTATTAACCAGGCTAGGTACCTTCCAGGTTCATTCATACTACTAACCAGGCTAGGTACCTTCCAGGGTCATTCATACTACTAACCAGGCTAGGTACCTTCCAGGGTCATTCATACTACTAACCAGACTAGGTACCTTCCAGGGTCATTCATACTACTAACCAGGCTAGGTATCTTGAAGGGTCATTCATACTACTAACCAGGCTAGCTACCTTCCAGGGTCATTCATACTACTAACCAGGCTAGCTACCTTCCAGGGTCATTCATACTATTAACCAGGCTAGGTACCTTCCAGGGTCATTCATACTACTAACCAGGCTAGCTACCTTCCAGGGTCATTCATACTACTAACCAGGCTAGCTACCTTCCAGGGTCATTCATACTACTAACCAGGCTAGCTACCTTCCAGGGTCATTACTATTATTTACCAGGCTAGGTACCTTCCAGGGTCATTAATATTATTTACCAGGCTAGGTACCTTCCAGGGTCATTAATATTATTTACCAGGCTAGGTACCTTCCAGGATCATTAATATTACTTACCAGGCTAGGTACCTTCCAGGATCATTAATATTATTTACCAGGCTAGGTACCTTCCAGGATCATTCATACTACTAACCAGGCTAGGTACCTTCCAGGATCATTAATATTATTTACCAGGCTAGGTACCTTCCAGGATCATTAATATTATTTACCAGGCTAGGTACCTTCCAGGATCATTAATATTATTTACCAGGCTAGGTACCTTCCAGGATCATTAATATTATTTACCAGGCTAGGTACCTTCCAGGATCATTAATATTATTTACCAGGCTAGGTACCTTCCAGGGTCATTAATATTATTTACCAGGCTAGGTACGTTCCAGGGTCATTAATATTATTTACCAGGCTAGGTACCTTCCAGGATCATTGATATTATTTACCAGGCTAGGTACCTTCCAGGATCATTAATATTATTTACCAGGCTAGGTACCTTCCAGGATCATTAATATTATTTACCAGGCTAGGTACCTTCCAGGATCATTAATATTATTTACCAGGCTAGGTACCTTCCAGGATCATTAATATTATTTACCAGGCTAGGTACCTTCCAGGATCATTAATATTATTTACCAGGCTAGGTACCTTCCAGGGTCATTACTATTATTTACCAGGCTAGGTACCTTCCAGGATCATTAATATTATTTACCAGGCTAGGTACCTTCCAGGATCATTCATATTATTTACCAGGCTAGGTACCTTCCAGGATCATTAATATTATTTACCAGGCTAGGTACCTTCCAGGATCATTAATATTATTTACCAGGCTAGGTACCTTCCAGGATCATTCATACTATCAGCCTGACTTCTATGTCTTTATGAGATTCTCTATCCCTAAAATATATGAATAATGTTTCTGTAAAATTGTTTTGGAAGAATTCAACACTTGCAGACTTATAACAGAATGGTTTCGTTTATTGGGTTCTGTGTAGTACATTTGCAGTTTATAAAATATTATTACAATTGTGTAAATTCTGTTTTGATGATAATATTTTTGAGGGTTATCTTTATAGCTACTTAATACATTTTATTAAGGGAAATGCATTGAGATATTATCTTGCTGTTGCTAATTGTATTTCCAGATGTTAAGAATGTGAATGCCAAAAACTAGACAAGATATGATATTTCCACAGTATTCGTGTTTTTGATAAACAAACATTGTTTTTTTGATAAACAAACATAGTTTCTTTGATAAACACACATTGTAATAAATGTTTAAGTCCCCAACCATCCCATTTTATATAGAATAAGATTAGAGTTAAAACAACCAGTTTTTAAATACAACTAACTGCTATTTCTTTTCAATATTTAATTTTCATAACAATTAAATTCGTTTTCTTAATACGTATAGTATTACATTTTATTTCATATAAAATCTAGCTATTTAGATTTTTAAAAACGTTCCAATCGACCATCTTAAAACAAAGCCTTTTTTTTCTATTTTAAAAACAACAAAAAAATAAAATGAATTTTGTTTTAATACTTCAGCGTGCTGTAACAAAACAGTTTGAAATAAATGAGGATTAATCCAACATGAAGACATGAATCCCATAGAACAGCGTATTGTTCAGTGTGTGACTGAGGAATATCACAGTATTTACAACACGTTATTGATGTGATTGAATGACTAGGATAAACAGAGGATCGTTAGAAGTTTCGGTAATAAGAGGTACACATTGATTTGATGTAAATGTATAATGATTACATTTTTTTACAAAATAATGTGTACTATATGTTTTATTTTACATAAAGGATTAAATCTAGCAAATAAATATAATCTGTAAAAACATATTTACCAATTACTCTGTACCCTTTACCATTTACTCTGTACCCTTTACCATTTACTATGTACCCTTTACCATTTACTCTGTACCAATTACCATTTACTATGTACCCTTTACCATTTACTATGTACCCTTTACCATTTACTCTGTACCCTTTACCATTTACTCTGTAGTTGTATATAGTCATGTGAGCACCATGTTCTCTCTTTTTGTCTTTTATTTCATCATTCTCAGCATGGCAGTGTTTTCAACAATCAAATTTTATAGAGTGTCAACGGGATGCCGCGTCCATAGGGACGTCTGGAGAGAAAGGAGAGGAGAGGGGAGAGAGGAGGGGAGAGGAGAGGGGAGAGAGGAGAGGGGAGAGGGGAGAGGAGAGGGGAGAGAGGGGAGAGAGGAGGGGGGAGGAGAGGGGAGAGAGGGGAGAGAGGAGAGGGGAGAGGGGAGAGGAGGAGAGGAGGAGAGAGAAGAGGGGAGAGAGGAGAGGGGAGAGGACGAGAGGAGAAGAGGAGGGGAGGAGAGGAGAGGAGAGGGGAGTGGAGAGGAGAGGAGAGGAGAGGGGAGAGAGGAGAGGGGGGAGAGGAGAGGGGAGGAGAGGGGGAGAGAAGAAGAGAGGAGAGGAGGGGAGAGAGGAGAGGGGAGAGGACGAGAGGAGAAGAGAGGAAAGGAGAGCGGAGAGAGGAGAAGAGAGGAGAGGGGAGAGGGAGAGAAGGAGATGAGAAGAGAAGCGGAGAAGGGAGAGGAGAGGAGAGAAGAGAGAGGAGGAGATGAGAAGAGAAGCGGAGAAGGGAGAGGAGAGGGAGAGGAGGAGAGAAGAAGAGAGGAGAGGAGGGGAGAGAGGCCCAGGCACTGATGTATGTTCATGCTTTTAGTTATCACCACCACCCCGTCATAGCATAACGTTACGGCACCATTCTACGCACATAATATTCACTCCAACCAGCCATAACCCCTGCTACAATGCAGATGGACAGGGGACAACATACAACAACAGCTGCATGTTACAGTGTGTATATGTAGTATTGTACACGCTCTAATGTGTTTCAGAAGGCTCATCTCTGAAATGGCAACTACATCCTAGCGTAGCCTAGCTTAGCCTAGCCTAGTGTAGAATAGCATAGAATAGCATAGCATAGGCTAACACATGGGCAGAAGACATGGGACTCATTTTGTGTTGCGGCAGCTAAAGCCCTCTCCGTATCGTAGAGGCCCCAAACTAAAATGGAGAAGAGATTTCATTTTTGGAGAGTGGAGGGAGGAGGGAGGTTTGGGATAAAGCTGGGATATGTATACATGCTGCTATTCATCTCTTAAACCTGGGCTACTAGCGCCCTCTAGTCTCTGCTCTCCGTACTACACCATGTCTGGTCTCTCCCTCTCCTGGGCTACTAGCGCCCTCTAGTCTCTGCTCTCCGTACTACACCGTGTCTGGTCTCTCCCTCTCCTGGGCTAATAGCGCCCTCTAGTCTCTGCTCTCCGTACTACACCATGTCTGGTCTCTCCCTCTCCTGGGCTACTAGCGCCCTCTAGTCTCTGCTCTCCGTACTACACCGTGTCTGGTCTCTCCCTCTCCTGGGCTAATAGCGCCCTCTAGTCTCTGCTCTCCGTACTACACCGTGTCTGGTCTCTCCCTCTCCTGGGCGATTAGCACCCTCTAGTCTCTGCTCTCCGTACTACACCATGTCTGGTCTCTCCCTCTCCTGGGCTACTAGCGCCCTCTAGTCTCTGCTCTCCGTACTACACCATGTCTGGTCTCTCCCTCTCCTGGGCTACTAGCGCCCTCTAGTCTCTGCTCTCCGTACTACACCATGTCTGGTCTCTCCCTCTCCTGGGCTACCAGCGCCCTCTAGTCTCTGCTCTCCGTACTACACCGTGTGTGGTCTCTCCCTCTCCTGGGCTACTAGCGCCCTCTAGTCTCTGCTCTCCGTACTACACCATGGCTGGTCTCTCCCTCTCCTGGGCTACTAGCGCCCTCTAGTCTCTGCTCTCCGTACTACACCGTGTCTGGTCTCTCCCTCTCCTGGGCTACTAGCGCCCTCTAGTCTCTGCTCTCCGTACTACACCGTGTGTGGTCTCTCCCTCTCCTGGGCTACTAGCGCCCTCTAGTCTCTGCTCTCCGTACTACACCATGGCTGGTCTCTCCCTCTCCTGGGCTACTAGCGCCCTCTAGCCTCTGCTCTCCATACTACACCGTAGCTGGTCTCTCCTGGGCGAATAGCGCCCTCTAGTCTCTGCTCTCCGTACTACACCATGTCTGGTCTCTCCCTCTCCTGGGCTACTAGCGCCCTCTAGTCTCTGCTCTCCGTACTACACCGTGGCTGGTCTCTCCCTCTCCTGGGCTACTAGCGCCCTCTAGCCTCTGCTCTCCGTACTACACCATGTCTGGTCTCTCCCTCTCCTGGGATACTAGCGCCCTCTAGTCTCTGCTCTCCGTACTACACCATGTCTGGTCTCTCCCTCTCCTGGGCTACTAGCGCCCTCTAGCCTCTGCTCTCCGTACTACACCATGTCTGGTCTCTCCCTCTCCTGGGCTACTAGCGCCCTCTAGTCTCTGCTCTCCGTACTACACCATGTCTGGTCTCTCCCTCTCCTGGGCTACTAGCGCCCTCTAGTCTCTGCTCTCCGTACTACACCATGTCTGGTCTCTCCCTGTCCTGGGCAAATAGCGCCCTCTAGCCTCTGCTCTCTGAATTACACCGTGGCTGGTCTCTCCCTCTCCTGGGCTACTAGCGCCCTGTAATCTCTGCTCTCTTATCTACACCGTGGCTGGTCTCTCCCTCTCCTGGGCTAATAGCGCCCTCTAGCCTCTGCTCTCTGAATTACACCGTGGCTGGTCTCTCCCTCTCCTGGGCTACTAGCGCCCTGTAATCTCTGCTCTCTGATCTACACCGTGGCTGGTCTCTCCCTCTCCTGGGCTAATAGCGCCCTGTAGTCTCTGCTCTCTGAACTACAACGTGGCTGGCCTCTCCCTTACCCTCCCAGCCACCCCTCCTATCTCAGTTGTGGTCTGGGAGCCAGGCTTTGCCCCACAGCTCCAGTTCAGCCCATCAGCCCCAGGTCACCAGATATTTTAACAGAAGCTATGAAAGGGAGGCTTCTTTAAAGGCTTCAACAACTGTGACCAAGCCTCGTCAGCAGTAACCCATGTCATACAGGCTGCAGTTACGACCCCCTCAAAGACTGCCCAGAGGAAAAAGGGAGGGAGGTGACAGGGAGGGAGGAGGGGGAAGAGGGTTAGAGGGTGGGCACATGGCCTCAGAAGTTTCCCACCTTCCCTTGAACTGCAGCATACCCTCAGCAGGAGGTGGACAGGGCCGGCTTTTAAAAACAACACATTTGTGATTCCCAGTGTCTGGGGATGGAGCGTGGTCTACAGATGGCTCTGAACGGAGCTGCTCTCTCACTCTCTGTCTCTCTCTCTGTCTCTCTCCCTGTCTCTCTCTCTGTCTCTCTCTCTGTCTCTCTCTCTGTCTCTCTCTCTCTCACTCTCTGTCTCTCTCTCTGTCTCTCTCTGTCTCTCTCTCTGTCTCTCTGTCTCTCTTTCTCTCTCTCTGTCTCTCTCTCTCTCTCACTCTCTGCCTCTCTCTCTGTCTCTCTCTCTCTGTCGCTCTCTCTGTCGCTCTCTCTCTCTGTCTCTCTCTCTATCTCTCTCTCTGTCTCTCTCTCAATTCAATTCAAAGGGCTTTATTGGCATGGGGAACATATGTTTATGCCAAAGCAAGTGAAAGAGATCAAAACAGTAAAACTGTACAGTAAACATTACACTCACAGAAGTTGCAAAATAATAAAGACATTACAAATGTCATATTATGTATATAAAGTGTTGTAACTTTGTGCAAATAGTTAAAGTACAAAAGGGGAAATTAATTTAAACATAAACATGGAGTTTGTTCTTCACTGGTTGCCCTTTTCTTGTGGCAACAGGTCACACGTCCTGCTGCTGTGATGACACACTGTGGTATTTCACCCAGTAGATATGGAAGTTTATCAAAATCTGGTTTGTTTTCTAATTCTTTGTGTATCTGTCTAATCTGATGGAAATACGTGTCTCTAATATGGTCATACGTTGGGCAGGAGGTTAGGAAGAGCAGCTCAGTTTTCACCTCATTTTGTGGGCAGTGTGCACATAGCCTGTCTTCTCTTGAGAGCCAGGTCTGCCTACGGCGGCCTTTCTCAATAGCAGAGCTATGTTCGCTGAGTCAAAGCTTACCTTAAGTTTGGGTCAGTCACAGTGGTCAGGTATTCTGCCACGGTGTACTCTCTGTTTAGGGCCAAATAGCATTCTAGTTTGCTCTTTTTTTTAAATATTCTTTCCAATCTGTCAAGTAATTATATTTTTGTTTTCTTATGATTTGATTGGGTCTAATTGCGTTGCTGTCCTGGGGTTCTGTGAGGTCTGTTTGTGTTTGTTAACAGAGCTCCAGAACCAGCTTGCTTAGGGGACTCTTCTCCAGGTTCATCTCTCTGTAGGTGATGGCTTTGTTATGGAAAGTTTGGGAATCGTTTCCTTTTAGGTGGTTGTAGAATTTAACATCTCTTTTCTGGTTTTGATAATTAGCGGGTATCGGTCTAATTCTTATTTGGTGTTCTACGTTGTACACAGAGGATATTTTTGCAGAATTCTGCACGCACAGTCTCAATTTGGTGTTTGTCCCATTTTGTGAATTTTTGTTTGGTGAGCGGACCCCAGACATCACAACCAAAATAGGCAATGGGTTCGATAACTGATTCAAGTATTTTTAGCCAGATCCTAATGTCAAATTGTATGCTCCTTTTAAAGGCATAGAAGGCCCTTCTTGCCTTGTCTCTCAGATCATTCATAGCTTTGTGGAAGTTACCTGTGACGCTGATGTTTAGTCCGAGGTATGTATAGTTTTTTGTGTGCTCTAGGGAAACGGTGTCTAGATGGAATTTGTACTTGTCTTCCTGGCAACTGAACTTTCAAAGTCGATACTTTGTAGAGACACCTTGTACAGCTGCAAATCTCTTGGAGTATGTCTCTATAAGCTTGGCAAATCTAGCCACTGGGATTTTTGCCTATTCTTCAAGGCAAAACTCCTCCAGCTCCATCAAGTTGCATGGTTTCTGCTGGTGTTCAGCAATTTAAATCATACTACAGATTCTCAATTGAATTGAGGTCTGGGCTTTGACTAGGCCATTCCAAGACATTTCAATGTTTCCCCTTAAACCACTCGAGTGTTGCTTTAGCAGTATGCTTAGGGTCGTTCTCCTGCTGGAAGGTGAACCTCTGCCCCAGTCTCAAATCTCTGGAAGACTGAAACAGGTTTCCCTCAAGAATTTCCTGTATTTAGCGCCATCATCATTCCTTAAATTCTGACCAGTTTCTTCCAGTCCTGATGAAAAACATCTCCACAGCATGATGCTGCCACCAAAATGCTAATTAAAAATGTTTTTTTTTTTAAAGAAGTTATTTTTTTCATTTCATTTCACCAATTTGGACTATTTTGTGTATGTCTACTATACATGAAATCCAAATAAAAAACAATTTAAATTACAGGTTGTAATACAACAAAATAGGAAAAATGCCAAGGGTGTAGCGGGGTGTTGCGGCAGAGAAGTCAGGTGCAGAGCAGAACTGGGTAATAACCGGAGATTTATTTTATTTTATATTTATTATGCAAAACCAACGGCATCCAGAACAACAAGGTAAATGGGCATAAAAATAACCTGTCGTCGTCACGAGGAACGCGCACAATAAACACACAAAGACATGGGGGGTAACAGAGAGTTAAATACACAACTAGTAATTGAGGGAATTGAAGGAAAAACAAGACAAAACACATGGAAAATGAAAAGTGGATCAATGATGGCCAGAAGACCGGCGACGCCGAGCGCCAAGCAAGGAGGAAGTCGTGACAAAGGGGATCAATACTTGGCGCTGTAATAATACTTTTAGCAAAACATTTATCTTTATTTTACAATCTGTAGAAACTATGAGAATAGACATGTTCAGAACTTTTGTTGAATATCAGTTGAAAAAAATGTACGGCAAATAGAAATCCAATATGGATGGTGTTTAAGAGATAGATGGGAGTGGTGAAGCTGACGGGTCGAACAAATATGTCAATCATTATTTGAATATGTTGGTAACCTTTTTTTAGGTCACTCTCGTTTCAATGAGGTTTTCATTGGGAAACCAGATTTTTAAGGGACCTTCTTGCAGTTCCTACCGCTTCCACTGGATGTCAACAGTATTTAGAAATTGGTTGAGGTTATTCCTTTGTGTAATGAAGAAGTACGGCCATTTTGAATCAGGGTCACTTGTTGTGTCCTGTTTGTTAGAAGCGCGTGACCAGAAAGCATGCTACAGATTGTTTTAATCCTGTATTGAACACAGATCATCCCGTCTTCAATTTTATCGATTATTTACGTTAAAAAATACCTAAAGTTGTAATACAAAAGTAGTTTGACATTTTTTGGCAAAGTTTACAGGTAACCTTTGAGATATTTTGTAGTCACGTTTCACAATTTGGAACCGGTGTTTTTATGGATCAAACGCACCAAATAAATGGCCATTTTGGATATATATCGACGGAATTAATCGAACAAAAGGACCATTTGTGATGTTTATGAGACATATTGGAGTGCCAACA